>NC_056733.1:823027349-823062349 GCF_019279795.1 Protopterus annectens
TGGCTCATTACTGCCCCAACCAGCATCGATTGATAAGCGCAAGAAGTCACATTCTCCAGGCTTGTTCTTATTTGGGGAATAACCATAAACTGTAACAAGTCTCAACTGAAACCAACTCAAAGTTTGGAATTCATAGGAATAGTTTTCAACACAAAGTCAATGATAGCTTCACTGCCTCCCTCAAAAGTACAAACTACCAGATCACAGGTCAGAAAAATAATCTGCAGTACCAGGATTTCGGCCCACTTGGTCCATCAAGCTCTAGGATCTATGTCAGTGGCGTTAACACTAGTACCTTTAGCCAGGTTTTATATGAGTATTCTCCAGTGGATGCTAGCAACACGGTGGTCAATACTTTACCAACCCATGTCAACTCAGGTACGAATCACTCAGACATGCAAGAGAGCTCTCAGGTAGTGGATTCTTTCAGATCAGGTTCTACAAGGCTGTCTGTTTATTCTCCCTCAGCCGAAAGCCATTGTCACCATGGATGCTTACGAGTTGGGGTGGGGGCATTTTCTGGGGAAAACAGTCCAAGGCACTTGGTTCCCAGAAGAGAATGACTTGCATATCGGTGTCCTAGAGATGAGAGCAGTGCTTTTAGCGTTGCAGGCCTTCCAGGATGCACTCCTTTTGGGACGATTGCAATTCATATGGACAGTATGTTAGTAGTTTGGTACATCAACAAACAAGGAGGGACCATATCATACTCCTTGTGTCGAGAAGCACTCAGTGTGGGAATGGGTGATCTCATCCAACCACTTTCTCATAGCAACACACATTCTGGGGAAGTCCAGTGTGATAGACAAACTGAGCAGGTCCATTCTTCTACCTCGAGTGGTCTCTCAACAAGAATGTGACAAAAATGATTTTTTGTTGATGGGGCCAGCCTTGCTGTGATCTTTTTGTTTCTCCCCTATACAACAAATGCAGCAGCTACTTTGCCCTAATCCCTCTATAGGGGGAATCACTGACAGATGCTCTAATTCACAACTGGCCCCAGGTCTAAATTATGCCTACCCACCATTCCCATTAATTCTGAAATTTCTGCAGAAAGCTTTCAGGTTGAAGAGCAAAGTCATTAGGTTGAAGAGCAAAGTCATCCTCATTGTACCTTACTGGGGTATATTTGGTTTCCCTTCCTTTGGCCTCACTTTCTTCACCAACCTTGGATCCTGGATCTGACTTCAGATCTCCTGTCTCACCTGATGGGCATGATCCACCCCGACATCTCAAATTTCAGGCTGATGGCCTGGTTTCTCCAATTCCGTTAATAGCCAGACAACAGTGCTCTCTACCACTTTCCGACATATTTTTATCTTACCATAAACCTTCAACATGAAAACTCTATACAAGTAAATGGAAAAGATTTGTTTACTAGGCACAACAAAATCAGATGAATAATTTTCGGCTCCGATGCATAACATACTCACGTTTTTAGCTTTACTTTTTAAAGAAGGGGATAGTTCCTCAATCATTAAAGCAATTTTGCAACAATATTAAATGTTCACATTGGATTTGAAGGTTCTTCAGTAGCCTCCCATAAATTGTGCAGAGCTTTCATGCGAGGCACTCTCTTTTTGACACCACCGTTTAAGGACACTACTTCCCCCATGGAATCTCAGTCTGGTACTGCAAGCTGTAATACATTCTCCCATTTGAATCCGTAGCTAAATGTGACCTTAAGTATCTTATTTGGAAAACTGTTTTTCTAGATGCATTTCATTGATTCAAGCCTTGCCCTCAAAGTCTCCATCTTTCACAAGGATTGAGTGATGCTACGAACCAGTGCCATCTTCCTTCCCAAGGTAGTGTCAGAATCTAATAGTAATCAATCCATTAATTTGCCAGTATTCTTCCCTAATTTTGCGAACAAGGGCGAATACATATTCATTGGATGTTCACAGACAATTACGTTTTTACCTGCACAGAACAAAAGACCTCAGAAAAACACAGCAATTGTTCGTTTCCTTTGCAGAATTGAAATTGGGTAAACCAGTCACAAAAGTAACTTTAGCCAGATGGCTAACTGATTGTATTTCATTTATCTACAGCAGACTGTGTATTACCTTACCAAAACCAATACGAGCTCATTCAACTAGTTCCATGGCAACTTCTTCAGTTTGTCTATCCAGGGTATCCAAGGACAATGTATGCGCAGCAGCAACTTGGTTTATTACTCATACTTTCATTAGTCATTAAAAATTGGATCTGGTCTCTGGGATAGAGCATCATTTGGTTCAACTGTGCTTCAGAATATTCTTCCTTAGAGTCCACCTGGGATTATAGGTAGCTGGGGACTCTTTCCCATCAGTTGAGGATAGAGTGAAAATTGACAACATCAGATAAAGAAGTTATATACTTATCATAACTTTCCATCTGTGTTCTCCATTTTCATTCTTCCTCAACTTCCTGATCACCTGCCCCCATCCTTTCTGTTCACAAACTTCTGAACAAATGAGCTGTTAGAGGGACATCGCTGACCTTTATATTGAGTTCCAGATATATATATTTTTTTCCTTTACTGAGCACATGCAGTTTTACGTCTCCTACATTTATGCATGTTAAACTTTCCTTTTCTGGTTAAAAAAAAAAAATCAGCAAACAAGATCTGAAGTAGCTTAGGGTTGATGCATTAATAGAAGCTTAAGAATTTTTGTTTGCCCACAAGCTTTAGTAAAGGCCGAGTCAGTTCCAAGGATCAGATCTGAACGCATTAGTTGAGGAAGAATGAAAATGGACAACGCAGATCGAATGTTATGGTAAGTGTATAAGTTCTTTTTAATTCTAACTATAACCTTGACTCTATACTATACCTTAAAGAAGTGTCTAAATTTGTGGTAGGTTTTTGACAAATGGATCAGAAAAGGAGACCGTTTTCTTTCCATTTGTGATTTTTTTTTTTTTTTTTTTGATTTTGTGTTTTTTCAAAATTCTGACATCTTTCACCTATGTTTCAATCATTGTGTACTTTAGTAAATCAGCATATATAATTGATGTTTCATACTTTGCACCTTAAGTTGTATTGTATTAATTGTATTTGTAATCTTTATGAAAAAGGTTGGAAGTAGAACTTCAGAGCATGTGCCATCCCTTGCTTGATTTAAAGAGCCTGTGTTTCTAAAGTGTAGCAGAATGATTCACTTATGCTGTGCTGACGTCATAAGAAGGCCGAAATATGCATGTCTACTGCTAGTGGGGTTTGGCTTTATTGAACTGAATGTATCCATAATGACTTTGAAAAGTAAAAAGTCATAGATATACAGAAGCCGTATAGCTGAAACACATGATGTCTTTAATTAGTCATTTGCATATATCCCATGGACCTGTATTATGAGAGGTTTAAGGGATCACAAAATGAAAACTCTAGTTTGGCTAGGGTTTTCTTGTAGTTTTTACTAATTGGTTTGTCTGTGTGACCTTTTTACTCTTTGGTTTGTATGTTAGTTGGGATATTTTGCAGACATCTTAATGGTTATGGACATCTGCTTTTTTTAAAGACACTGTGCTTCGAAAGTATACCTAAATAGTCCACTTATGCTGTGCTGATGGGGTCATAAGAAGGCTGAAACATGCATATCCACAGCTAGTAGTGCTTGGCTTTATTGTCCTGAATGTATACATAAAGACTTAAAAGTCATGGGCATTCAGAAGCCATATAGTTGAAACACCTTATGTCATTAATGGTCATTTCATGTATCCCATGAACCTCTTTTACAGGAGGTTTAAGGTATCACACACTAAAAACTCTAGCTTGGCTAGGTTTTTCTTGTAGTTTCTATATTTTTTTGGAAAGTAGAGACAATATGGCTCTAGGCATGAAGTCTGAGAGCTCATTTGAGCTTCCACCTTTATGGAGAGGAAGAATTTAGCACCGTTTCCATAGAGTTGAGACATAGTTTTTGGTAATGGAGGGGTTGATTAGGATAGAGATAGGAAAAGGTAGGGTATCAGCAGCAAGTACTCAGATGGTATGTTATCAAGGGCAAGGGTGGTAGGGTTTAAGGTTAGTAGAAGTTTTTTGGTTGTAGAAATTGAGACTAGTTTGAGTGCAAGTGTTTTGGGGGCTAACAAGGGAGGAGAGGAATATGTGTGTCTTGTCTGTGCCAAGGGTTTAATAAGAGAGTTTATTGTTTGGATGAAGTGGGCATTGAATTCACTGACAGTACTCTCAGTATGGTTAGATGAAGTGGGTGTAGGTTATGTTGGTGTACATGTTTTAAAAGCTGATTGATTGTAGACCAGAAAGCTTTGGAGTTGTTTTAATTTGCTCCATGTATGTTAATATAGTTATTTTTTGTCCATTTTGATTTGATTTTAAGTGGACTTTATTTATTTTTTATGTATTTATTTATTTTATTTTACATTTGTTGACCGGGCTAGTCTAACTGGATATATGTCCATTTTCAGTAGAGGCCTGAGGAGAAAAGCTCAGAGGAAAAAAAAAATAATTATACAGAGAGTACAAAGAAGAAAACAATTAGATAAATATGCATTCATTTACAAATGTTATTTCAGCAGCAATAAGATAAAAAGTTACACATAGAAGACCTTCTGTTTCGGACATTTGGAGCAACAATTAGCTGAGATATTATAAGCATGAGTCCGTTAACATTTTGTGTCCATGAATTTACACAGCACAGTAATGGGCATAAAGAGAACAAATTATATGTTTTTAGAGGAGAGAACAGTATCAGATATAAAAGATTTAGTTGTTAAAGCATTAAGGCAAGGGGAGATGGTATCAGTCTAGACTGGTGCATGGGCAAAGCCATTGGGACTTTAAGAAAATTCTTAACTGGTTCTTGAAAAGATGGGTGGATGTAATAGATGTTAGTACAGTTGGAAGTTTGTTCCAAGTTTTACCAACAGAGTTAGAAAACAGGCAGTCCCCAGATTTGTTGTTGTATTTTAAGGTGGCTACTTGTAACCTATTGGTGGAACGTAGGGTAGGAAGGTTTTTATAAGAATTGAGGAGGTTGCAGAGTATAGGAGTATTTATGGGATGATGTAAGATCTTGTGGGTAACAGTGATTTGCTGGAAAAATAGCTGGTTTTGTATTTCCAGCCATCCTAGAAGTTTAAGATTTTGGCAGTGGTGAGTTTGAAATGGGGCACCAGTGGCAAATCTGGCTATGTTGTTATAAGAGGTTGCCAGTTTACTTAAATTGCTCTTGGATAGATTTGTATAAATGGGGGAGGCGTAGAGAAGGGTGGAAATTGGGTGAGTTTGAGTAATAGTAATCTTGGCTGAGGCTGTGAGAAATGGTTTGAGTCTATAAAGGAAACCAAGTTTTCTAGTAATTGATTTAATAGTTAAATTTAATGTGTGTGTCAAAGTTAAGATTATTATCTATTGTTACACCCAAGAGTTTAGTGGTAATGTTGGGAGCAATTTCAGTACCATTATTAGATGCAAGTATGAAACTGAATGAAGGGGACTTCTGTGTGGGAGTAAACAATAATAATTTAGTTTTTCGGGGGCTCAGGAGGAGACAGCATTGGTGGAACCATTTTTCAACTAAGGTAAATACTTTTTGTGTACTGGTTTGGAGTTCAGCTGGAGAGGATGCGGCACAGATAAGAGTCGAATCGTTGACATATTGTATGCAGGTAGTTTGGATTAGGGAGGTTTTCAGATCATTAATGAAAATACTGAAGAGGAGTAGACCCAGAATAGATCCTTGTGGGACCCCAAGAGTGATCGGGAGATGAGAGGATAAGTTGTTGTCTCAGAGCACTGCTTGTTGTCTATTTTCCAGGTATGATTGAAACCATTTAACTGCTTGCATGTCACTTGAAAGAGATTTGAGTCTATTGGACAATAATTGGTGGTTAACCATATCAAAGGCCTTGGAGGGGTCTATAAAGAGAGCTGAAGAAAGCAGGTTACTGTTTCGATTTTTATTAATGCAGTCAGTTTTGATTCACGGCTGGACTGCCTTCTGTGTGGAGTCTGCATGTCCTCCCCGAGGTCGGGTGGCCTCCGAAAGACATGCGTGAATGGGCATGCCTTTGCTGAAAGTTGGGCATCGGGCTGGCAACTCAGCACCATAAAAAAATCTACTGCCAATCATTAGCGGACCTGAGTTCCGCTGTGGCGACCTCTAACCGGGAAAAGCCGAAAAGACAATTAATGCAGTCAGTAAAGGATAGGTGTGCAGTTGTAGTACTGTGGAAAGGCCTGAAGCCATGTTGGCAGTCCACTAAAAGGTTGTTTTGAAGGAGATGATGCAGTAGTTGATGGTGAATACATCTCTCCATAACTTTTGCTAAGGGAGAGAGAAGGGCTGTAGGGTGGAAGTTTGAGAGTTCATTAGAGTTACCTCCCTTATGCAAAGGGAGACTTTCCAGAGAGACGGGATGTAAGGTCCTGTGATGGTTCTGTTTATTAAGATGGAAATTGGGTAGGCTAGTACTCCAGCTGCAGTTTGCAGGACTTTAGCTGGGAGGAGATCAGCTGATGGTGTACATGGTTTAAGTTTAAGAAGTAAGGTGTGTATGAGAGATGAGGGAACAGGCTGGAGATGAAATTTTAGGGGTAAGTTGGTTAGTGAGGACGACTCTGTGGTGGTGACAGGTGGTAAGGTATTTGCTAGGGATTGGACAGTTTCAGAGAAAAAATTATTAAAAGTGTCAGCAATTTGGTTGGGAGAGCTTTGAGTTAAGTTAGAGGGGATAGGAGTTTTGGCGTGTCCTGGATGGAGCAGTTTGTTGATTCCTGACCAGAACTTTTGTGGGTTTTGCTGTTGGGTATGTTGGAATTAGAGGTAGTAGCTTTTTTTGTCAAGGAATATAGATCTTTTCATGGCATTTCAAAGCTGTTTAAAGTTTAGATTATCTATTGGGTTTCTTGTTTTCCTCCATTTAGACCAGATTTTATTTCTCAGTCAAATATTGTGCCTTGTCTCATTAGAGAGCCAGGGAACAGGTTTGTTTTTAGATCTAACAGTGTGTGAGGGAGCATGGTGATCAAGGATTTGCAAAAGTTTACTGTTAAAGAATGAGACTGCTTCGTCAAGAGGTAGGCATTTTATTGACAAATTGCAAGCTTTGAGCTCAGCTTGGAAGTTTACTGGGTTGAAAATTTTTTTTCTGGTTGTTCTAAATATTTGATTGGGAATGGAGGTCTTTTGTCTAGTTATGAAGGTAAGAAAATGGTTACTAATTTCATCGGGAAGTATACCTATTTTGTAACAGAGGGGGGTTACTGTTAACTAGTATCCAATCTAAGGTGGTTTGTTTCTTGCTAGGTTTTTGGGTTCTGGTAGGGAAGGTAATGGTTTGATAGAAGCCAAAAAGGTTTATATGAGTAGTAGGTTTGGGAGAGGTACAGCCATTCCAGTCAATGTTAAAATCACCAAGGTGTATGGTTTCTTGTGGCAGGGTCATGGAGAGCCAGCTAAGGGTATTTTCAAGAGTATTAATGTTATTACCTGGGGGTATATATGAGCAAATAATGTATATGAATTTATTAGCATTAATTTGGAGCTTGGAGGTTAAACATTTTGCATTAGTAGGTAATGGTGGATGAACATCTAGTGAGGTGACCTTCAATTCAGATTTAAACAGTATAGCCACCCCACCACCCTTTTAATTTAGGCGGTCAAGTCTCAGTGTGTTATAACCTGGTGGAATTATATCATTGTCTTTAGTTATGGGTTTGAGCCAAGTTTCAGTTAGGCATAAGATGTCAAAGGAATAAGTGTCTAATAGGGCATGGAGTTGGGTAATTTTATTATTTAAACTAAGTATATTGTGATGGCCTATAAAAAGAGAGTTTGGGGTTTTAGTGGGGGTATTAGAAGTGGTAATATTGGCTGATGTAGAATCAGGGGTTGTAAGGCTGGGACCTGGGTTTGGATGAATATCACCATGGAGAAGTAGCCAGTGTTGAAGATTATATGTAAGTTTGAAGAGTTTACAGAATATAGGGTAGTCTTTTCTGTTTCGGAGATATTTAATACGGGTTAGTCTATGAAACTGTGGAAGAAGGTAGAAAGAAGAAGATGTAATGTTACTGTTTATGTGAGAAGGTGTAAGAGAGAGTGGGCTTCTTTGTTTAAGAGGGTGTTGAAATCTAGTAAAGCTTAGGGATTCATAGCAGGTTAGGCCATGAGATGTCAGTAGAGATGTAAGACCTATAGACAAGAGGAGTAATTTAAAGTGAATTGTCCAGCTGGAGCTGGACATTGTGAGGCTCATAGGTTAGGTGAAGCAAGGCTATTAGGATGTAGTATAGGCCAGTTAAGGTGTGGCGCTACTAAGGGTAATTAAGTTGTAAACAGTAAAGGGTAAAAAGGATCCAAACATTTAATTGGATAATGAGCTAAAGTGGGCTATTGGTTGGAGGTGTGGCTATGGAAGTATAAGGTTGGGTGCTCTGGGGGTGGGTGGGATATATGGGGGTGGGGTAGGGTAGGGGAGCGGAGTAAGTCCGCAGGGTGAACAAAGCTGGTAGAGCCAAAGGATGGACAAGTCACAGAGAGAAAAAAATCTGTAGCTGTAAGAGGCTACAGCTAAGAGGTAGGCGTTGCTAAAGAGAGTTTGCAATGTGAAAACAGAAAAAAAGGTAACCTGGGCAGGGTAAGAGATATATTAGGAGAGTCAGGAAATGATAGGGAAAAAAACTGGGTAAGAGAGCTGTACGACAGGGGTCTAACTGTGTTCTGAATAAGGAGGTGAAAATATTAATTTAAAACTTAGTATAGGTATAGGGTGCCAGCTAGTGGCAACAGGGGGAATGTCAACCGGGAAGAATACTTCACAGAAATAAAGTTATTTAGTTTTGCAATTAAGAGAAAATAATTGTAGAAACAAGTGGGTAGGCTGGGGGTACGAGCGGTCTGTGGATGGCTGCTATCACGCGCTAGTAGGATGTAATACTAAACACATAACAGAAATAGTGATCTATAATCATTTACCATAGTACAGGTTACATACACTGATGTTTTTTAACAAGGGGATTGTCGTTCCAAAGGGCACATTGAGGGTAAGGCGTCTTCACAGGATCCCTGGAGGTGGTGTTCTTTCCATTGGTTTCTGTGAACCTATAGTTTCTTTGGGTGATTATTAATGTCTTTCCTGGGCAGGGCAGAGTGGGAACCCACAGGTAATAGACAGGAGGCGCGATGATCAGCCAGACCACAGGACCGCTTAGCGGAGATGATGCTTACCCCAGGTGGGTTTAGGAAATTTCTGAGATGTTTATAGTATTAATGGGAAGCTATGATTTTAACTTGCTTCCATTTTTTCCTAACTATATCTCACTCTTTTATGAGAAATGTAGTACTTTTTACAGCCAGAGTACGAGATTCAGTTTAATTCATTTGGTTATTACTGGGTTTAGTTCATTTAGTATGTTAAGGAAAAATTAGTTGAAAAAAGCTACAGCTTCATCAAATGGATGTATAGGACAAGCCGACAGTTGACTGATTCAGTACTGCGATGAACTGGTCCTTGCTAAAGGAGGAGAGGTCACAAGCAAGGTTGTACCAGTACTGTTGTTGATTAGGTTTATGATGCCTTATTGGGAAGATGGGTAGGTAGTCACTTAAGGTCCAACAAAAAGGGAGAGCAATAGTCCAGAAGCTACACAAAACACCAAAAGAACAGCAGATTGCAGGAAGAAGCAAATCACTTAAGGTGTCAGATAAGTTTTTTGAGTCTGTCCATATAGGGTAAGTGTTTAAGGCCTAAGATCCTTTTTGTGTGGTACTTTTGTGGCCTCTCCAGATTTTCTTCATGTTTCACTGTTGCAGTCATTACACTTGGGTTATTTGCCTGCAGGTAGCCCTCAGTCGGCCCTAATACCAGAGACGTAGTATTTCTGCGTCAGTTGCTGCCGCTGCAGGACTGATGTCAGGTCAGCAGGGGTATAAAAACAGGCAGTCGACACCATTACATCAGTCTTTCTTGCCGAGGAGCCCGAAGCAGAAGCAGTTTGCAAGTGCCACTCGACCACTACCTGAGTTTTTATTTATGAATTCAATAATCCTGAAGTCTTCTAAAGCTAAGTACCCCATTGGGGATCCCTTTTTTCTTGTTCTAACAGATGTCAGAAAAAGTTAACAGTTGTCTTGCCTGTGGAAATCAAGTACCACACAGGATTTTCATTCTTACTGCGTCACCTGTTTAGGCCCAGACCATGACATACCTCGCTGTCAGTTTTGTTTCTTGTTCATCGCCCAAACCATTCATCGTCGGGCTCTCATTGTTGCAAAATTCTTTTGCTCTTATTCTTCGTATTCTGAAATGGCTTCAGTAAGCCATCTGACTACCAATATTCCCAAAAAAACTTAAGGATAAAGACAGAGACAGACCACACAGGTCCAAAGCTGCCGACGATACTTCCGTTAAGCTAGTCACCAGTTCGTTGGTACTCAATGAGGTGCTTTCACAGCCCCTGATGCCCGCTTCATTGAATTTGCAGCCCTCTACCGAGACCCGTTTGGAGTCCGGTATGCCACGAGACTCTAATTTGACTATGGAACCTGCGGGTGTCTCTACCTTGGATGGGTCCAGAGCCGCTGAGCAGGCACCGGCTTCTGAGGCAGATGTTCATCGTGTTATACTGCTGCAGTCATCACACTTGGGTTATCCTGTCGTCAGGCAGTCCCACAGTCGGCCGAATCCCAAAGCCTTGATCCGGCGTCAGCTGTCGTCGCTTCTTCCCTGACGTCAGTGCGACAGGGGTATAAAAGAGGCAGCCGACGCCATTTTCTTCAGTCTTTCTTGCCGCACGGTGCCCGAAGCAGAAGCAGTTCGCAAGTGCCGGTCGGCCAGCTCCTGAGATTTTCGAATCAAATTTCAGCCCAAAGTCTTCTCTAAAGCTAAGTACCCCGTTGGGAAAACTTTTCTTGCCTCAGACCAGTGTCAGACAAAGTTAATAATTGCATTTCTTGTGGGAAGCAAATACCTCATAAGGATTTTCATTCTCAGTGTATTCCTTGCCTAGGCCCAGACCATGACGTCTCTGGTTGTTGGTTTTGTGCTAGGTTCAACAAACATACAATTAAGCGTTGGGCAGATTTCGCCCAGTATTATTTTGGCAGAAAATTTAACTATAGCATGCCGTCGGAGCAGCCGACATCAGCATTGTTTAAAAAAACGCAAAGATAAGGACAAACAGCCAAGGCCAAGACCAGTTACCGAGGCCTCAGCCAGGCCTGACGCCGGTTCTCCGGTTTTCAGCGAGGCGCCTACGCAGCCCCTGACTACCGCTGAATCAGAAATTCTGATGGCCTCCCAGACCGATGCAGCTGAGCCTCAGGAACTGGTTCCACCTCACCCATCGGACGCCAGTCCTGAGGGTGATCCGGAAATTTTGGATAGGCCTTCGGTTTCTGAAGGTGTCTTCAAACCGACTACTATCTCTGCTAAATCTTATGCTAAAGCTCCCTTGAAAGTTAGGAAGCCGGGTCCACACAATCCCCCACAGGCCCCTATGGCTAAAAAACAGATGCTTAAGATGGCTGAGGATTTAATTACCCTTATCAGGGGATCCCAACCCCCCCCCTTGACAAAAGGCCTAGACTGGAGGAAAATTATCCCTCCTCTGACCAAGCACCCATTTCCTCAGGCAACTCTGAGGACCAGGATTACTCCTTCCCTCCTTATGAAGATTCAGATGCTGAAGAGTCCATTCCCTCTGTCTCCCCCCCTGAAGACTACTCTTTTGGGGAAACTTTACACACCTTGAGGGAACACTTCCACTGGGAAGGCCAAGATTATTCTGACTCTAAGAAAAGACTCCGAGAGTTTCTTCTTCTTCCACAGCATAGACCCCTAGCAATTCCTCCAGTTTTAGACATTTTGGATGATGTTTACTCCGAATCTAGTCTAAACCCAGATTCTTTACCTCCAGCACCAGCTAAACCAGACAGATACTATCGAGTTCCTGACACTCATAAGTTTCTATATAAAAGTCCTACTGCAGACCCAGAAACCATTTCCCAGGGTCCCAAAGGGGTTAAGGCCTCTACTGCTAAGAATCCACTTCCTTCTGAAAGAGATTCCAGAGCATTAGAAAGATGGGGAAAGAAAGTGTATACGTCTGACACTTTGGCCATGAGGGCCTCAGACTGCCAATTCCACATGCTAAAATACCAACAGTACTTGACTACACAGTTAAAACAGAAAATGACCCCTCAGTCAGATCAACCTGATTTCAAAGAGATACAGGATTTGCTGCATGCAGCAGAACAGGTGGGAAAGCATACCTTACAGTGTGGTTTTGATTCATTGGAAGCCTCATGTAGAGCAGCTGTCACAGGGTCTGTAATTCGTAGGCATGCTTGGCTTAAAGAACAAGCCTTACCAGAACATGTCAAAGCAAAGTTATTGGATGCTCCATTGCAGAAAGATGTTTTATTTGGTGTCAAAGCAGAGGAAGTTTTAAAGAAAATGGAAGAAAAGCCAAAATCTATGCAAACAGCTAAAGATTTTTTACAGGTACAACCTCCTCGTTTCAGCAGGAACTGACCTTCAAAAAGCTGGTCCTTTCCTGCATCAGACAGACCCCAAAGAGGTAGGTGCAGACGCCCTAGGGGCAGAGGCCAGCCACAAGGTTCTTTCAGGCCTAGACAATGGCAAACAACATCTCAAAGAGGGGGAGACGAAAGATCTCAACCCTTCAGGAAACAAACACAATGACTTCCCCCTTTGCCTGCCAAGCAAAATTGCCCTGGCAGCACCTTTGGGAGGAAAACTGGCTTTATTTCCACAAAATTGGCGCATCATAACAAAGGACAAATGGGTTCTGGATATTATTACCCGAGGATACAGATTTCATTTCCACACTTTACCACGGATGAGAGGCATGCCAAATCTGCCTCCAAACCAATGGGCAGAGGCACAAGCGCAAATATCAGCTCTCATGGATATGAAAGCAATTCAAAAGGTACCTACAAAGGAGCAAGGTCAAGGTTTTTACTCAAGACTATTTCTAGTCCCAAGAAAGGACAAAGCCTGGAGGCCCATTTTAGACCTCTCAATTCTAAACACATACCTGGAGGTACCGAAATTCAAAATGCTCACACTTCAGCAGCTTCTTCCCATGCTGGGCAAGGAGTCTTGGCTGGTAACGTTGGACCTCAAAGAGGCATACCTGCATGTCCCTGTCAGACAAGATTGCAGAAGATACCTCAGATTCTTGGCAGGTACAACGCGTTATCAATTCTCTGCATTGCCCTTTGGCTTATCTACTGCGCCCAGAGTATTTACGAAATGCCTGGCATCAGTAATTGCATATTGCAGACAATGAGGAATACAAATTTATCCATATCTGGACGACTGCCTGATCCAAGCGGACAGCAAGGACATTCTATTACAGCATCTGGCATTTGTAATACAGCTGCTCAGTTGCCTAGGGTACACAGTAAACAAAAAGAAGTCACAGCTAATACCCTCGCAACAAATAATATTCCTGGGTGCCAGCTTAAATACAACGGCCCAGATGGCTTTTCTCACGCCAGACAAACAACAACAATTGACTCAATACTTCAAAAAGATGGCAACTTTTACCCAGCTCACTGCAAGGAAAATCCTGCAGGCATTGGGGTTCATGGCATCCTGCATTCAACTACTCCCATATGCAAAGCTGCATATGAGGAAATTACAATGGTACCTGAAAAGTGTATGGTCTCAACACAGGCACAGCCTCAAATCAAGTATACCTCTCATTACATACCGTCAAAAAGAGTTACTATGGTGGGCTCAAGCATGTCAAATAAACAAGGGTCTTCCTTTCGTCTTACCTCCAGCAAACCAAACTATGACAACAGATTCTTCAGACTACGCCTGGGGAGCACACATGGCAGGACAGTGCATACAGGACAAATGGTCTGCAAAACAAATGCATCTTCACATCAACCAAAAGGAGATGCTAGCTGTGCAAAATGCACTGACAGCTTTCAAGGACCTCTTGCATCCAGGACAACTACTAATAAGGACAGACAACACCACAGTGATGTGGTACGTAAACAAACAAGGAGCAACACACTCCTACCCTTTATGCAGACAGGCAATGACCTTGTGGCACACAGCATTGACTTACCAAGTGCAACTGCAAGCACAATTCCTACCAGGAAAGGAATACATATTGGCAGACGAATTAAGCAGACATATGGCAGATCCTCACGAGTGGAGACTACACCCACAAGTATTTTCAATGATAACTCAAAGGTGGGGATGTCCAGACATAGATCTATTTGCCTCCCCCAACAATTGCCAACTACAGAAATTTTGCGCAAGGACTTATCACTCCTTAGCCTGGAAAGTGGATGCCCTATCATTCAGTTGGACAGCATTGGCAGTCTATGCCTTCCCACCACTACCTCTACTGAGCAAGGTATTATTGAAAGTCAGATCAGAGAGACCACAAATGATCCTCATTGCTCCGGACTGGCCACGCCAGCACTGGTACCCATTACTAAGGAACTTGACTCACAGCCCGCCATGGATCTTGCCTCAATTCCCACTACTGCTGACTCAGAAAAACTCTCTGATACTTCACAGCCAGCTCAGAACTTTAAATTTAGCTACATGGAGAATACCTTGAATTTTCAATCAACACTTCTCTCAAAGGATGTCCAGAGTGTCATTATGGAGGCCAGAAGGACCAGCACCAGAAAAACTTACTCAGACAAATGGAAAAGATTTTGTGCATGGAACCAGGCTAAAGGCCAAAATCCTTGAATACCTAACATTCCTCAAATACTGCAATACTTAACTGAGATGCTACACCAAAGCCTTTCATTCTCATCCATTAAGATCCATGCTTCAGCCATTTCAGCTCAATACAATACGGATCCTCCAATGTTCTCACACCCTTTACTATGGCAGTTTCTCAGAGGGGCTAAGAATATAAGACCCCCCAGAAAACCCCCAACACCAGCTTGGGACCTGAACTTCGTTTTAGAAAAATTAACACTGCCTCCTTTTGAACCAGCATTCTCAGCAGAACTACAATACTTGTCTTGGAAAACAGCTTTGTTGCTGACTATTACCTCAGCACGCAGGGTCTCAGAACTACAGGCACTTATGGCAGTGGAACCTTTCATCATTTTTCATCATGACAGGGTCTCCTTACGAACTAACCCTATCTTTATGCCAAAAGTAGTATCCAGTGTGGCTTTAAATCAGACCATTCATTTACCCACCTTTTATCCAAACCCCCAGAATAAAGGAGAAAGACTCCTTCACTCTTTGGACATTCACAGACAGCTACGTTACTATTTAGATAGGACAAAGACCTTCAGAAAAACTGACCAACTCTTTGTATCCTATGCTGCAGGTTCACAAGGAAAGGCCATTTCAAAACAGACCATCTCCAAGTGGATAGCACATTGTATCTGCTTTTGCTACTCGCACCATGGGAAAGCAGTGCCTGTTAATATTAGGTCCCATTCTACCAGGGCTACAGCAACTTCAGCAGCCTTTCTCAGGGGAATTCCAACCAAGGACATTCTGGAGGCAGCCACTTGGAGTGTTCAGTGCACACCTTTACCAAGCGCTACCACCTTCCTTTATACTCAAAATCCAGAGCTGGTTTTGCCACTGCAGTGCTGCAGGGCACCCTAGCTTCGCCTAACCCAATTTAGTACCAGCCACCCATCCATAGCTTTGGAATTCAACCCAAGTGTGATGACTGCAGCAGTATAACACGATGAACATAGTACAGTTTTGTACCTACCATAAATGTAGATGTTCGAGTGTATATACTGCTGCAGTCCAGGTTACCCTCCCACCATCCCTTCTACATACCAGGGTGTTAGTTATAGCTCCATGTTCATCAATCAATTGGATGCATGTCTATATGGTGTATTTGCTAATAGTTAGTACTGTTGTTTATCTTCTAAGGAAATTTTGCATAGCTTTTTGTTTTGCCTTCCTAGTTGGGGGCACCTGACATCTGGGGCAAGAAAAACTGAAGAAAATGGCGTCGGCTGCCTCTTTTATACCCCTGTTGCACTGACGTCAGGGAAGAAGCGACGACAGCCGACGCCGGACCAAGGCTTTGGGATTCGGCCGACTACGGGACCGCCTGACGACAGGATAACCCAAGTGTGATGACTGCAGCAGTATATACACTCGAACATGTACATTTATGGTAGGTACAAAACTGTACTTTCTTCGCACTACCAATGTTCGAATCAAACTGACGACTTCATTTTTATCTAAAACTACTGAGTTTCTAAGGCCAAGAGTACATGCTACGCCTAGAAAATGGATGACCAAAGCGTATGCACTTGCTCCCTTGCCACAACAACAAATGCTTAGAATGGTAGAAGACCTTATTATGCTGTTTAGCGAAAGTCAGCCTTCCCTTGCTAAGGGAAAGAGACCAGTCCCCTGCAGCTTCATCAGACCAGGAGTCTGATGACTCTGAGGTATCTGATTATGAAGACATGCTCTTATCTGCTTATGAGGATTCAGATGCAGAGGAATCCATTCCCTCTGCCTCCCCTCCAGAGGATTTTTCTTTTGGTGAAACCTTACATACTTTAAGAGAGCATTTCCACTGGGAATGCCAAGACTATCCTCAGTCCTAAAAGAGACTCAGATAATTTCTAGATTTGCCACAGCACAGGCCTTTAGCAATACCCCCAGTCCTGGAAGTTGTTGATTATGTTTTTATGGAATCCAGTCTTACTCCTGATAATTTACCCCCTGCCCCTAGGAAACCAGGCAGGTACTACAGAGTACCTGACACTCAGAAATTTCTTTTCAAGAATCCTACTGCTGACCCAGAGATCATTTCCCAGGGGCCTAAAGATATCAAGGCAACTACTGCCAAGAATCCCACCCCTTCGGACAGGGATTCCAGAACTTTGGACAAATAGGGTAAGAAGGTATGTACCTCTGCAACTCTTGTCATTAGGGCATTGAATTTCCAGTTTCACATGCTGACGTACCAGCAACATATTATGGAACTTATTAAACAAAAAGTAGCAACCTTTACAGACTGTGCAGGAAATAAAGAATTGCAGGAGCTTATGTACTCTCCAAGCCAAGTCAGCAAGCATACTTTGCAGTGTGGCTTTGACGCCCTAGAAGCATCTTTGCAGGGCAGCAGTCACTGGTTCTGTACTGAGAAGACATGCTTGGCTCAAGGAGCAGACCTTGCCCAGACCATGTCAAATCAAAGTTACTAGACACTCCTTTGAACAAGGGCAGTTTGTTTGTCACCAAAGCAGAAGAGGTTCTTAAAAAGATGGAAGAAAAAGCTAAGTCTATACAGACTGTTAAAGAATTCTTACAAGTGCAATCTCCTAGATTCAGTAGGCATTGCCCCTCCGAACACTGGTCGTTTCCAGCCCCCTCTAGGCCATCTTAAACCAGACCCAGGGGAAACAGACCACCCAGACTACAGTCTTAGGGTATGCAGAGATCTAAGCAAGGGATTGGTAAGCCACCTCTTTACGGAAAAAACTCACAATGACTTCTCTATTCCACTCCCCACCTCTGCCCAATTGCTTGTGCCCCAGGAGGAAAACTTGCCCTTCATGCAGAAAACTGGATGTCCATCACAAATGACTGATGGGTCCTCAACATTGTATCCCAGGGGTACAAATTTTACTTCCACTCACTGCCAACCCAAAGAGCATTCCCAGACCTTCCTCCATACCAGTGGGCAGAGGCACAAAACCAAGTCCTATCCCTGTTCTCCATCAGAGCTATTCAGCTGGTTCCAGTGGAACAGATAGGTCAAGGATTATATTCCAGACTTTTCCTGGTACCCAGAAAAGAGGGCTTTTGGCGCCCAATCCTGGATCTTTCAAATCTCAACACCTTCCTGGTGGTACCAAAATTCAAAATGCTTACCCTGCAACAGCTTCTACCTATGCTAGCCAAGGATGCCTGGTTAGTCACCCTAGTCTTAAAAGAAGCCTATCTGCACATCCCTGTAAGGAAGTCATGCTGGAACTATCTACGTTTCAGGGCCAGATCTATGCATTATCAGTTTTCTGCACTTCCCTTTGTCTTATCCACTGCGCCCAGAGTATTCACAAAATGCCTGGCTCCAGCTATTTGCATACTGCAGGCAGAGAAATGTCCAAATTTACCCATACTTGGATGACTGCCTGATTCAGGCGGACAGTCAGGAATTGCTGTTGCAGCACCTGACATTTGTGAAAAACCTTCTCACTTCACTGGAGTACACCATCAATGAAAATAAATCAAAACTGGTACCCAGTCAAAAGATTGTATCCTGGGAGCAAGCTTGAACACAATATCCCAGATGGCATTCCTCACTTCAAAAAAACAAGTCTATCTGACAGCCTACTTCAAACAAATGGCCACTAGAACCCAGCTGTCTGCAAGGCAAATACTGCAGGCTCTAGGGTTCATGGCCTCATGTATACTGCTAATTCCATATACAAGACTGCATATGAGGAAACTGCAACGGTACTTAAAAAATGTTTGGTGCCAACATTCTCAGGACCTGGAAACAGTTATTCCTATCATACCCTGTCTAAGGACAGAGTTCCTTTGGTGGGCAGAAGCATGCAACCACAACAAGGAACTGCCCTTTACTCAACCCCACACCACCCACACCCTAACCACAGATGCGTCAGACTATGCCTGGGGAGCACACATGGACGGCAGATGCATTCAAATTCATTTGCACATCAACCAAAAAGAGATGCTAGCTGTGCAGAATGCCCTGACAGTTTTCAGATCCCTACTCTTTCCAGGACAACTTCTAATAAAAACAGACAACACCACAGTTATGTGGTACATCAACAAGCAGGGGCGAACCCATTCCTACCCACTCTGCAAGTTAGCCATGGCCCTGTGGAACACAGCCTTGGACATGCAAGTCCATCTGCAAGTTCAATTCCTGCCAGGCAAACAAAATTCACAGGCAAACGACTTAAGCAGAAATCTCCTAGACCCACACGAGTGGCAGTTAGAGCCCAGCACCTTCAACCTTCTGATTCAGAAATGGGGGACCCCAGAGTTGGACCTTTTTGCCTCCCCCCACAACTCTCAGCTCAGCAGATTCTGCACCAGGAACCCTCACAGCAAGGCCTGGAAAGTAGATGCCCTATCCTTTCAGTGGGTAAATCTCTCAATTTATGCATTCCCACCTCTGCCCCTTCTTCCAAGAGTATTATTTAAAATAAGACAGGACAGACCGAGGACAATTCTGATTGCCCCGGACTGGCCACGCCAGCACTGGTATCAACTCCTGCACAGCCTGACATCGGTGTCACCATGGCACCTACACCAGAACCCTACCCTGCTCTCTCAGCAGGAGAGGTAGATTTTTACATCCGCAACTGCAAACCCTAAATCTTGCAGCCTGGCCTATCCCTTGAGTCCTACCCCAGCAGCTCTAAGCAAACAGGAGCTGGTCATCATTCTTGAAGCCAGAAGGCCCAGTACAAGGAAATCCTATGCGGATAAGTGGAAATGGTACTGGTCCTGGAGTCTATTTAAAGGAGAGGACACAACTCTGCTCTCCTTGCCTTTAATCCTGGATTACTTAGCAGGTCTACCCCACAAAGACCTGTCCTTCTCTTCCGTTAAGGTACATACTTCAGCCATTTCAGCTCATTACAACACTGAGCCACTTCTCTTCTCGCACCCTCTTATCAAACAGTTCCTGAGAGGGGCAAACAACTTAAGGCCACCAAGGAGAGCACCCACCCCTGCTTGGGACCTTAACTTTGTACTGGAAAAGCTCACACTTCCACCCTTTGAGCCTTCAGTGTCAGCAGACTTAAAATTCCTCTCTTGGAAAACAGCATTGGTTCTAGCCATCACTTCAGCAAGAAGAGTATCTGAAATGCAAGCACTTATGGCTGTGGAACCCTTCATTATTTTCCATGCTGACAGGGTCTCTCTCAGGACAAACCCTTCCTTTATGCCTAAAGTGGTGTCCAGTGTGGCTCTCAATCAATCCATACATTTGCCAACCTTTTTTCCTAATCCTCAAAATAAAGGGGAAGGGATCCTGAACTACTTGGACGTGCACAGACAGCTCAGATTTTACCTGGATAGGATTAAGCCCTTCAGAAAATCAGACCAGTTACTAGTCAGCTTTGCAACAGGGGCAGAGGGCAAGGCCATTTCTAAGCAAACAATGTTTAAATGGAGAGCACATTGCATCCATTTCTGCTACAAGCACCATGGGAAACCAATCCCACAGGGGGTCAAAACACATTCTACTAGGGCAACATCTACCTCTACAGCATTTCTCAGGGGAGTCCCTACTAGGGACATCCTGGAAGCTGCTACCTGGAGTTCAGTACACACTTTCACCAAGCAACTACCATTTGCCTATCTTCTCCAAATCCAGGGCAGGTTTTGCAACAGCAGTCATGCAGGACATTCTAGCCAGCCCTAACTCTTCTTGACTGCCTTCACCCTTCTTTAGCTTTGGGAATCCACCCAAGTGTGATGACTGCAACAGTGAAACACGAAGAACATAGTACAGTTGTGTACACTTACCATACATGTAGATGTTTGATTGTATTCACTGTTGCAGTCCTGGTTTCCCTCTCTCCAACCCCCTGGTTTCTCTCTCTATCTCTCTGTATGCCTTTTACTTCCCCCTTTCAGGGGTATTGGCATTTACGTTTTACTGGTGGTGTTTTCCTCCAGCATAACTTAGCTGCCTTTTGGGGGGAGGCTCCTGACATTTGGGGCAAAAAAAACTGATGTAATGGCGTTGGCTGCCTGTTTTTATACCCCTGACGACCTGACGTCAGTCCAAGAGCGACAGCAGCTGACGCAGAAATACTAAGTCTCTGGTATTCGGGCTGACTGAGGGCTGCCTGCAGGCAGATAACCCAAGTGTGATGACTGCAACAGTGAATACACTCGAACATCTACATTTATGGTACACAACTGTACTTTGTTGCAGATGTCTACTGAGGTACATGCATGGGTGCTGTGAAGTTAGCCACCTCTGTTTTTAGGAGTCCAAAGTTAGCTTTGGAGAAGTTTTTTATGGTGGTTACCTTTTCGGGGGGGGGGGGTGAAGATTTCCAAGGTGATTAGTTTGTGGTCGGATCTAACCAGGGAGGAGCTGAGAGAAGAGTACAGAGAGACAATGACCTCTTTCTTCCTGGATGCAAAACCCATAGTAATGAGATGTGCCACATAGCAGGACTTTCTGACCACAGTGGCAATGTGGTGATCAAAAGAGGGGTTGCTGTCAGCCTGTGTTTCCAGATCTCTTATAACACCGTCTATGTTCAGTGGACTACCATCAATGTGGTAATTCATCGAAACTGGGTTTTTCCCAAAGGGGATGACTACACATATTTTGGCATTGAGCTTAAGGCCATGTTTCTGACATCAGTCATTGGTCTCAGTGAGGCATTCTGCAGGATGTCAACATCACTTGGGGAGTTAATAATAGCTCCTAACTTGGAATCATCTGTGAACTTTGTCAGCCAGAGTCCCTTTGTGTTGGCTTGGACTTCAGAGAAGTAGATACTAAACAGGAGAAGACCCAGGACCGAACCCTGTGGGACTCCACTCGTGACTAGTCAGCAGTCTGACCTGGAGTCAGCTACTTTTACACTGTGGATTCTATCTTTGAGCCAGTTTGCAACCCACCTAGTGATATAGGGGTTGATACCTAGCTTAGTGAGTGTTTCTATGATTCCTGAGTGGGGAATGGTATCAAAAGCCTTGGCCAGATCAAGGTAGGCTGTATGAACTACCTTGCCTTCATCCACAGCTCTAGTGAGTGACTCAAAGAAGTCAATCAAGTTGAGCAGGCATGATCTACCCTTCACAAAACCAAACTGTGTGGGATCCAGAGTTTGGAGATTCCCTATATCCTTGTTTATTAGGTCCATGATGGTGCATTCCATAGCTTTGCGTATCAGGCTCGTCAGGCTAATGGGGCAATAGTTCACAGGGTCTGTAGTCGCTCCTGCTCTGTGGAAAGGGATGACTGTAGCAGTGCACCATTCGGTAGAGACAAAGCCTGTGGTGAGGCTGTGATTGAACAGGACACACAGGTGAGGTGCCAATTCACTCTGTAGTTCATGTAGAACACAGCCAGGGATATTGTCAGGTCCCATAGAAGCTGTATTCTTGGCCTTGCACAGTGCTGTTTTAACCTGTGCAGCAGTAATACTGGGTGCCTGGCAATCTACTGGTATTGTGATTGGTCCTTTTGGGGGGGGGGGGCTAAAGATGGCACTGAATCTGTCGGCCAGAATACTGGTAGTATCTGTTGGCTCAGTATAGGAGGTACCATTGTGCAGTAACTCAGAGCAAATCTGGGTATTGCCATGGATATTCTTTACAGAACTGTAGAAGGCCTTGTGATTGTCTTTACTATCTGCTGCAATTCTGTTTTCATAGCTAGCTTTAGAGAATTTGATGAGGGATCTCAACATTTTCTTGAGGCTAGTAAGTGAGTTTTTCCAGTCTTGCGACTTCATCTTATTCCGGTTTCCTCCTTCTGTTGTACAGTTTGTTTATGGGAGGGGACCACCAGATTGGCTTCCTTTTTTTGGAGGAGAGCGTCTTGGTTCTATTGGGTATGGTGAGATCCATGCATTTGTGTACGTGTTCATACAGTGCATTGGTGTATGATTCGGTGGTCATACAACTATTCTCCATTTGCATGGGTGCTGTGAAGTTAGCCACCTCTGTTTTTAGGAGTCCAAAGTTAGCTTTGGAGAAGATGTTCATCGTGCATACAGCTGCAGTCATTACAGATGGGTTATCCTGCCGTCAGGCGGGTCCTCGGTCAGCCGAATTCCAAAGTCTAGGTCCGGCGTCGGTTGTTGTCGCTTCTTCCCTGACGTCAGTGTGGCAGGGGTATAAAAGAGGCAGCCAGTGTGGCAGGGGTATAAAAGAGGCAGCCAACGCCATTTTCTTCAGTCTTTCTTGCCACGCGGTGCCCCGAAGCAGAAGCAGTTCGCAAGTGCCGGTCGGCCAGCTCCTGAGATTTACGAAAGTATTTCAGCCGAAGTCTTCTTGAAAGCTAAGTACCCCGTTGGGGAAACTTTTCTTGCCTCAGACCGATGTCAGACAAAGTTAATAATTGCATTTCATGTGGGAAGCAAATACCGCATAAGGATTTCCACTCTTTCTGTATACCTTGCTTAGACCCAGACCACGACGTCTCGGCCTGCCGTTTTTGTGCTAGATTCAACAAGCGCACTATTAAGTGCTGGGCGGAGTTCGCCCTTCACTATTTTGGCAAAAATTTTAATTATATTATGTCGTCAGATACTCCGACTCCAGTTTTGAGCAAAAGACGCAAAGATAAGGACCGACATACTGAGACCACGCTAAGGCCGACTACCGGTTCTCCGGTACTCAGCGAGGTGCCTACGCAGCCTCTGAGTACCGATGACACTACATTACCAGTGTCTTCAGTACCCGAGGTCGCAAGCTCCTCGGTCCCCATTCCAACTGCAGATACCGACGCCACTCTTGGCGGGGAAACTCAAAATTTAGACAGGCCTGCCATTTCTCAAGGTGTCTTCAGGCCTTCCTCCTTCTCTATTAAAGCCTTCACTAAATCTAAAGCAGCCATGAAAACCAAAAAACAGGTTCCTCAGACCCCCTCTCAAGGCCCCATGCCTAAAAAGCAGATGCTTAAAATGGCTGAGGATTTGATTACTCTTATCAGGGGTTCTCAACCCCCCTCTGACAAAAGGCCCAGATTAGAGGAAGACTACCCTTCCTCAGATCAAGCTTCTATTACCTCAGAACTATCTGAGGACCAGGATTATGCCTATTCTCCATTCGAAGACTCTGATGCAGAGGAGTCTATTCCCTCGGTTTCCCCCCCTGAGGACTACTCTTTTGGGGAAACCCTGCATACTTTGAGGGAACACTTTCACTGGGAATGCCAAGATTACTCAGATTCCAAGAAAAGGCTCAGGGAATTTCTTCTGCTCCCCCAGCATAGGCCCCTGGCTATCCCTCCTGTTTTAGATATATTGGATGATGTGTACACAGAAGCCAGCCTTAATCCAGATTCTTTGCCTCCAGCTCCTGTTAAACCAGACAGGTATTACCGGGTTCCTGATTCTCACCAGTTTCTATATAAAAGCCATACTGCTGACCCAGAAACTATTTCACAGGGTCCCAAGGGAATTAAGGCCTCTACTGCTAAAAACCCATTACCTTCAGAGAGAGAGTCCAGAGCTTTAGAAAGGTGGGGGAAAAAGGTGTACACCTCGGCCACTTTAACCATGTGGGCATTAAACTGTCAGTTCCATATGTTAAAGTATCAACAGTTTTTGATATCTCAGCTGAAAAGCAAGATGACACAACCAGAACAACCAGATTTAAAAGAGTTCCAGGATTTGTTGCATGGTGCAGATCAAGTGGGTAAACATACCTTGCAGTGTGATTTTGATGCTTTAGAGGCCTCATGTAGAGCTGCTGTTACGGGGTCTGTTATACGTAGGCATGCTTGGCTCAAAGAGCAAACCTTACCAGATCATGTCAAAGCTAAATTATTAGATGCACCTCTTTAAAAAGATGTATTGTTTGGTGTTAAAGCTGAGGAGGTACTAAAGAAAATGGAGGAAAAAGCGAAATCAATGCAAACAGTGAAAGATTTCCTGCAGGTACAACCTCCACGTTTCAGCAGAAACTGGCCTTCAAAAATTGGTCCTTTCCAGCCACGGACAGACCTCAAAGGGGCAGATACAGGCGCCCAAGGGGTAGAGGGCAACCTCAAGGATCTTTCAGAGCCAGACAGTGGCAAGCACCAACCCCAAGAGGTGGAGAAGATAGATCACAGTCTTTTAGAAAACAGACACAATGACTTCCCCCTACACCTGCCAAGCAAAGCTTTAATGGCAGCACCTTTGGCGGAAAACTGGCATTATTCTCAAAAATTGGCATATTGTTACAATAGACAAATGGATTCTGGACATTATAGACAGAGGCTACAGGTTCCACTTTCACACCCTTCCAAAAATGAGAGGCATGCCAAACCTGCCACAAAATCAAAGGGCAGAGGCACAAAAACAAATTTCAGCTCTCATGGACATGAAAGCGATTCAAGAGGTACCTGCAAAAGAACAAGGTCAAGGGTTTTATTCCAGACTATTCCTGGTACCAAGGAAAGACAAAGATTGGAGACCTATCTTAGACCTATCCATCCTAAACACATATCTACAGGTGCCAAAATTCAAGATGCTCACATTACAGCAGCTTCTTCCCATGCTGAGCAAGGAGTCTTGGCTGGTAACATTGGACCTCAAAGAGGCATACCTGCATGTCCCTATCAGACAAGATTGCAGAAGATACCTCAGATTTCTTGCAGGTTCAACCCATTACCAATTCTCTGCATTGCCCTTTGGCTTATCTACTGCGCCGAGAGTGTTTACGAAATGCCTGGCATCAGTAATCGCCTTCTGCAGACTACAAGGCATACAAATCTACCCATATCTGGACGACTGCCTGATCCAAGCGGACAGCAAGGACATACTACTGCAGCACCTGGCGTTTGTAATAAAACTGTTGAACTTCCTGGGATACACAGTCAACAAAAAGAAATCAAAACTAATACCCTCTCAACAAATAATTTTCCTGGGTGCCAGCTTGAATACAACCACCCAGATGGCCTACCTCACGCCAGACAAACAAGGGCAACTGTCTCAATACTTCAGAAAAATGGCAACGTTCACCAGGCTAACTGCAAGGAAAGTCCTGCAGGCTCTGGGATTCATGGCATATTGCATCCTACTAATCCCATGTGCAAAGCTGCATATGAGGAAACTTCAATGGTACCTAAAAAACTTATGGTCTCAACACAGCCACAGCTTGGAAGCAGTTATACCACTCATTCCATGCCTTCAAAAGGAATTTTTGTGGTGGGCTCAAGCCTGCCAAAGAAACACAGGTCTTCCTTTATGTGTACCTCAAGCAACTCAAATCATCACAACAGACGCCTCAGACTACGCCTGGGGAGCACACATAACAGATCAGTGCATTCAGGGAAAATGGACCCGAAAAGAGAAGCACCTTCACATCAACCAAAAGGAAATGCTAGCCGTGCAAAATGCTATTATGACCTTCAAAGACCTACTGCATCCAGGCCAGCTATTGATAAGGACAGACAACACCACAGTGATGTGGTACATAAACAAACAGGGGGGAACTCATTCATACCCCCTGTGCAGGCAAGCCATGACCCTATGGAACACAGCACTGGAATTGCAAATTCAACTACAGGCACAATTCCTGCCAGGGAAGGAAACACACTGGCAGACAACCTAAGCAGAAATATGACAGATCCACACGAATGGAAGTTGCATCCTCAAGTTTTCACAAAGATAACTCGGGCATGGGGACAGCCAGACATAGATCTCTTTGCTACCCACAGAAATTGGCAGTTGAAAAAATTTTGTTCAAGGACCTATCATCCACAGGCCTGGAAAGTGGACGCACTTTCCTTCAATTGACAGTCTATGCCTCCCCGCCTCTTCCTCTGCTGCCCAAAGTTCTATTAAAAGCCAGAGCAGAGAGGCCGAAAATGATTCTCATTGCTCCAGACTAGCCAAGACAACACTGGTATCCGCTCCTGAAGAGCCTGACACATTCCCCACCATGGATCCTACCTCTAGTCCCTCTTCTGTTGTCCCAGCACAACTACAAAACCCTTCACAGCCAGCTCAAAACCCTAAATCTAGCTGCATGGAGAATTCCTTGATTTCCCAACAGATTCTCCTCTCTAAGGAGGTGCAGGATGTCATCTTGGAGGCCAGAAGACCTTCTACTAGAAAAGCCTACTCCGCCAAATGGAAACGATTTTGTGCCTGGAATCAAGAAAAGGGACAGAATCCTTGGGTAATAAATATACCTCAAATTTTACAGTACCTAGCTGAGATGTTAAACAATGGACTTTCCTTCTCCTCCATCAAGATCCACACTTCAGCCATTTCTGCACAATACAACACAGATCCTCCTTTATTCTCTCATCCTCTCTTAAGGCAGTTCCTCAGAGGGGCAAAGAATATAAACCCCCCAAGGAAACCACCAGTCCCTGCTTGGGACCTCAACTTCGTATTGGAAAAGCTGACTCTTCCTCCCTTCGAGCCAGCTTCTTCAACAGAACTACAATACTTGTCATGGAAAACAGCCTTTCTTCTGGCTATCACCTCAGCACGCAGGGTTTCGGGGCTACAGGCCCTCATGGCTGTGCAACCATTCATCATTTTCCATCAGGACAGAGTTTCCTTACGAACCAACCCTACCTTTGTGCCAAAGGTAGTATCCAGTGTAGCTTTGAATCAGACTATCCACTTACCTACCTTTTATCCTAATCCACAAAACAAAGGGGAAAGACTACTACATTCCTTGGACATTCACAGACAACTTCGTTACTATTTGGACAGGACAAAGCCGTTCAGGAAGTCTGAGCAACTCTTTGTGTCCTATGCTGCAGGTGCTCAAGGAAAGGCTATTTCCAAACAGACAATTTCAAAATGGATAGCCCACTGCATACGCTTTTGTTACTCATTTCATGGAAAAACTGTGCCTGCATGCATCAGATCCCACTCCACCAGAGCCACAGCTACCTCTGCAGCCTTCCTCAGGGGGGTCCCTACCAAGGACATTTTGGAAGCAGCCACCTGGAGTTCAGTGCACACTTTCTCCAAGCACTATCACCTCCCACTATTCCCTAAATCTAGAGCGGGTTTTGCCACAGCAGTCTTGCAGGGCATCCTCGCTCCTCCTAGTTCCACTTAGTGCCTACCACCCCTACTTAGCTTTGGGATTCTTCCCATCTGTAATGACTACAGCTGTATGCACGATGAACATAGTACAGTTTTGTACCTACCATAAATGTAGATGTTCGAGTGCTCATACAGCTGCAGTTCAGGTTACCCCCCCCTCCGTCCCCTCTTAGGACAAGCCTTATGACAAACACCTTATCATACAACCTATTTGGGGTATTCTCTTATGGTGTATTTGCTTGCAACTACTGTTTTTTGATTATTCTGTATTGCATGTTTGCATAACTTTATGTTTTGCCTTCCTTCTGGGGGCACCTGACATCTGGGGCAAGAAAAACTGAAGAAAATGGCGTCGGCTGCCTCTTTTATACCCCTGCCGCACTGACATCAGGGAAGAGGCGACGGCAACAGACGCCGGACCTAGACTTTGGAATTTGGCTGACCGAGGACCCGCCTGACGGCAGGATAACCCATCTGTAATGACTGCAGCTGTATGAGCACTTGAACATCTACATTTGTGGTAGGTACAAAACTGTACTTTTTTTATGGTGGTTACCTTTTCGGGGGGGGGGGTGAAGATTTCCAAAGTGATTAGTTTGTGGTCGGATCTAACCAGGGAGGAGCTGAATATTGTTGTAGAGCAACGGTCGCCCATGTTAGTAATGACCAGGTCAAGGATGTTGCTACCTCTAGTGGGGGTAAGAACAAGCTGGTCCAGAGCATTGGAATTAATGAACTCCAGGAAACGTTAGGCAAGTGTATTGGTACATGAGTAGTTTTCCCAGTTAATGGAAAGGTAGTTGAAGTCGCCTAGTAAGAGAGTGTTAGTTTGGACACTAATATTCTCCAGGGTGTTTAGGAACATGGAGTGTGAGTCTTGGGACATGGTTGGGGACCTATAGCAGGCTACGACTTGAATCACTGTCTTACCCAATGTTAGCTGCACCTGAAGTATCTCTGATGCATTATGTTGGGCTACCAGTCTAGAGATGTGCGCATCCTTTATGAATATGGAAACACCACCGCCTTTGGAGCTTTGGTCCAAGTTCTGGGGCCGAAAGGTGTGGAATGAGTTATAGCCTGGTAGTGCAGTGGTGCTTTCACAAATGTTGATGTTTTCCATTTTAAGGAGTGCTTCGAGCGAGTGCTTTTTGAGATTTAGACTTCTAGCGTTGAGCAGCATGACCCTCAGATTGCATTTGTTTGTAGCTGTTACGGTGGTAATTTGGTCTTTGGAACACTGCCTAAAAAAAGGCACTATAGGGGTGGCAATAGCCTTGGCCAGTATCCGGAAGCCCAAGGCTGACAGATGCAGGCCATCTCTGGCAAAGCATCGAGGTCTGTCAGTCATGTCATCCCAGGCAGACAGACACTGGATCCCCTGAAATGATTGTCTGAAGTGAGATGTTGCTTGATGCCCATTAAAGAAGTTTCTCAGCAGTAACTATGTTATTTCCTGAGGGGTGTAAACTTGTATAATGTAAAGGCTTTTCTGAGCATTAATTTGCAAGGATGCTATAATTATTTCAGCACTGAAAAATTAAGTGAGGTTATATGAGACCAAGAGAGGTTTAAAGTATTCTTGTGTATAACAGCACCCTGAACCCTTCCTTATGGGTTCTATCAAGTCTTTAAGGTGTTATGTCCCTGTGGTAAGATTTATTCATCCTTTATTTCTTGCTTAAACCAGGTTTCTGTGATGACTAGTATATCTGGGAGTCGTTGGGTACCCAGGCATGAGCTATGTATAGGTGGAAACCATATGGCTTTAAGGGATGACTATTTTGTAGTGTTTCGGACTTGTTATTTTATTGAGTGGTTGCATGACATGGGTTAGGCTGATGTCACCACATGTTTTGAAAGTGAAAAGAGGTGAACAAGTATGTATAAGTGTGTTTGAATTTCAGCCTTGGTCTAGAGGAAGGCTTGTTGATTATGTTGTTGTGGGTGTAATACTATGGACGAAGTGAATATTAAAATGCTGGTAGCAGTGCTTAGGGAAATGAGCAAGATGAGCCCTTCATCACTCCAGTGCAGGAAAACAGTATCTGAACCTGAAACCATATCTGAATTAACCACTTACATTCAATAAATTGAGGCTTTTAGAGGGCAGAAATGCAAGTTAAATTTTTATTAAAACAAAGCCATGTAGGAAACAGGTTTGGTGAGCATGAGACCCATGCCAGTGGGAATACTATCTAGATTTTTGGTCTGCTTAAAAAAGTTGAAGGGCCTGGCTTAACAGGGTTTATATCCATGTTATTAGCAGTTACTTTTTTGTCTCTCTTTTTTTTTTTTTTTTGCTGGCCATCTGTCGGATCCAGTGGACATGCAGAGTGCTTCTACTGAACCCAGATTTACAAATAGCCAGACTTTTCTTTTAAATGTAGGCTTCTTAATTACCAGGAGAAAATTATGATTCTCCAGATTGCTTCATCAAGAGTAGCAGTGATGTACAAAAATATATCCTATTCATTTAGTACTGGTTACGTACTTGGGCTCTCGAAGCAGAGTACAATGCTGTGGCCTGTAATGAAGTTGTTTAAGACAAGTGGGCTCAAATATATACCTTTTTTCCCTTACCTGCTGCTGTTGCCATCAGCTGCCCTCGTCAGCTGATTTAGCTGCCGCCCCACCTACCAGAGTTTCCCCACATCACACCATAGAGGGGTCTTTTTTTCCCTTGAGATTTACCTCATGGTGCTACTTGTTGAATGGTGTTCTGAGCAGGAACTCATAGACTGTCATCCATGTTAATCCCTACCTTTCTTATCTGATGGACATACTGCCCTTGCTACAGGCCTAGGGGTGCGTCCATGTTTCTACACACATGCCACAGTCTAGATGCAGTGCTGCATGTTGGGGAGAACAGAACACCAATCCACGTCCTTGTGCTGTTGCTATTTCTAGTCCCACTGCAGCGCTTTACACTAGGTTGTTGGCTGTCATACTGTTAAACTTTTACATTTCTCACTGGAGTATACCTGCTGACATTTTGCACAGTTTGCCCTTTCCTGTGGGTTAGCTGCCCATTTTATTTTGTGCTCCTCTTACTGAAGCGCATTTTCTTGCCACAGTGTTCTCTCCTTCTGCATACTCCATTCCTAGAAGTGGCCCTTATGATATTTCCTTGAATTCACTTTTTTACCTCTGCGTGGGGCTGTGGTAGCATTGTCGCCTCACAGTAAGACGTTGTTTGGTTCGATTCTCAGCTAGAGCGTCTTCTGCGTGGAGACATGCGTGAATGGGTGTACCTTCGTTGAAGGTTGTGCGTCAGGGCTGGTAACTCGGCACGTAAAAATCAACTACCAATCATTAGCAGACTGGAGTTCCGCTGTGGCAACCCCTAACCGGGAAAAGCCGAAAGACTCAACAACAACCTCTGCATTTGTGTACTATAGCATACACTTTTCCTTTTTCTGTTGCTCCTGCTTCTGCCCTGTTTTATTTTATTCCACTGTTGTATACTACATGTAACAATCTCTCACTCATAGTTGTGTTCCAGTTTTCAACTCCATTGTATTCTCCTCTTTACAGACACTTGTTGATAATTACTCACTTTGTGCTTTTCAAGTGTGCAGACCGCTGCAGCAGTGTGGCTTGTCGTAATATGCTCTTTTGACCTTGCTTTTCCCATTATGCTAGGAAAAGAAGTAAGTTGTTTCTGCACAAACCCTTTTATAGTAAATTTTCTGAACTATTATACATTGCCTGGCAAGGCTTTTAAGTGTGTTAAATTTTGCAGTTTTGTATTACCTAAACTCCAATGAGTGAAAACAAGAGAAGTGCTTTCTCACCAAGTAACCCACTGCCTTCTCCACTGGCCCTCATTGTGCTGTGAATATTTCTGCTACTGTTGTAGTGACATCAGCATACCCCATTTGCAGTGCATTTTCATCCCTTTTTTCAAGTTGTGTGTTGAGATCATTGATATGCTACAAAAGCCAGACTCCTGCTGGTCAGAGGTGAGAGTAACCATTACATGGGTCATCTGCACTCTTTTGAGTTTTAAAGTTGGTTTCCTTCACCACCCCAGAACTCTGTTTGCCTGAATGTATGTCACATTTACTGTCTACAAATGGGAGCCTACCAAAGCATTACTCTCCTTAAGATGCTTGGTCAGTCGAGGATGTAATGTAATAGGTTGTGATGCCCCTGCACTGGCCCAGTAATCAAGGAGCCTCAATCCTCACCACTAGCACCAGTGAGGGACGTACACATTGGGAGGACAACAGGTGCACACACAGTAAAGTACAGTTTCCCTTAAGAACACACAGAGATCACAGTGAGTCTGGGGCTGGCTTCTCTTTTTCCAGATCCTCAATAAGACTTCCCACTGGCACAACTATAGGATTAAGATCTCAGCTGAGCTAAGACCTCCAGTACTCTGTCTGTCCAACCAGATCTTTGTGTCCCCGCCCAAGTAGCTGACACATACACACTTTGAGATCTGATTGATACACACACAGACAGACATGCACACACCTGGGAAAGGCCGGCATGGGTTTACTAGCTATGCCCCCTTCTGCCCAGGCTATAAGGTAGTACCAGCTGCCACCAGCTATCCTTACTTATCAGCTATTATGAAGCCCCTTAACAAAGGTTGCCCAATCTTACTGTGTAATGTTACCATTATCGAAATGGTAAGTGTGACCAAGATTTTCAAGGCTATTGGAGTGGCTTATACAGTGTTACCAAATACATATGCAAGTACCCTAAGAGCTTAAATGCCCCTAATCAAACCAGCCACAATTAAAAGGTTTAAATGTGTTTAATAATAAAAGAACAAGACAATACTCAAACAACACAGTAACTGCAGAGTTCAGAATCACAGGAAATATTTTAAAACAACATTGCAGGACAGTCTCATATAAATACAGAAAACATCTAAACTAATATGTACTTTATTCCTGTCTATATCTAAAATATAATATGCCCTAAATAACTTACTTACAGAGCAACATGCAGGCAGAAGTGCTGAGTGAATGTTTCTAGGTCCAATACAAGGTACAAAATGCACAGTCTCTTGAGTTCCTAAATTAATATCAAAACATTACTGCTGGGTTAACCTATATGGCATGACACTTTGTCACCTGCTTTCAGTTCCCAGGCTAACAGAGACTAACACCATTGTGTTAAAAATATTTCTCTGTCAGATGTGCAGCTGCTAGGAAGTCACAGAGCAATAAAAACACTTTACATTTTAAACTTAGTAATTATTTCTGTTTCAAGACAATATAAAGAAACTTCTAGCTCTAGACATCCAGTCTCCTTCAGTGAAACTGAGAGATAAACACAATTGTAAAACATTCTGATTCCAACCTATTTTCTTGAAGCCTTGCAAGTTAACTCTGTGTTCCAGCTTCTACTATTAAAACATACGTTTGAACAGGTATACAGTTTATATACATTTCTGTTCTGTTCCAGTAGGGTACACTGTGGTTACATTATTGAAACTCAAGTACATACATACAGTTCTCTTACATTTGTAGGACAAGCATATGAATCATATTACTATTCACACATGACATACGATTATTTACAAAATTCCAGCTAGCTGGGCTGGCAGCATCAAAATTCTCTATAGGTTCATAGGTTCATACTAGGCTATCTGCCCTGGGGCAATTATAAGCCTAGCCCGATTCTGTATGGCTTACGCCACCCCTTGATTTGAAAGTGACTTATAATTATTTACAAAATTCCATATAGCTAGACTGGCAGTATTTCCCTGGTGTCACATAAGTAACATGCCAGTTTTAGCAAGACAGATATATAACATGCCAGTTTGAGCAGGACAGTTTGTGGTTATTTCCCCGAGTTTTAAGTGTGCCATAGTATTTTAACTTTGTGAGCATTTACAGTACGTAGCTTAAAGTGAATCACGTTTTGCACAAGTACTTTTCTACTAAAAGTTTTGAATGTCACACACAGCATGCATTGAAATTGTGCTTAGAGGAGAGTCTTCTTTGCAGTTTATTGCCAGATTATTGACCAGTGAGTTTGACGGTTGTATAAAAATCCTGTGGGAAAGAAATTCTAATAAGTGTTGTACATGCTAGCTCATTTAAAGTTATCACAAAGTGTTAGAAGCAAAATCAAACAGCCATTTACAAGTTCTGCAATAAAGAAACTCTTTTGTGTTATTAGCCACAGTTGGTTTTAGTGTGTGATTTTATACAGTGGCAGTATGTCATGTAATATTGTGTTTAAAGCATAACAGTAGAAGATGCATACAATACAGCACAGTGAAATATGTAGTGCTGTAGTCATATGTCAGTCATTGTAGAAGTGCGTCCTTGGGTTCTTAAAAGTGAGAGAGTTTTCTTCACTGGATAGACCATGGTGGGTGCACACTTTCCTGAAATATCCCAAAGTACAAACGCACTTCTCTCATTTGGACCATACCTTTCAACCTCTTAGCCCAAGAAATCTAGACAAAGTCTAAACCAATAGGGGGAACAAAGGTCCAAACATAGGGACATGTATTACATACTGCTTTTATAAACTTATAAAGTTAAGTTGCTAGAATGACAGGATTTGTGCTAGCATGCATTTTTTTGAAGAATATAAAGCCTGCAATTCAAATGTATGTCATTATTTAGTGACTTCAGTCTTTGGTGATTTGCCAAAAAAAGATATTTTATGAGGAACAGGCCAAAAATGTGGGCATTCTGCTAAAGTCTGAACAGTTGAGCGGTGTCATTCCTTTGATTTTCTTCATATGATGTACAGATATTGGAATGGGTTAGTTTTCCACAGGAATGGTCAGAGAATATGTCATGGATGCAAGATTTAAGGATATGAAAAGTTTAAGCCATGTCAGTAGAAGGCAAAGGAACAGAGTCCAGAAAAAAACAGAAGTCAAGACGAGACAAAAAAGGCCAGGATTATCAGCTCTGTTCAGTATTATGAAGCAGAGTCTGACAGTGTTATGTAAATACTTGCATTTCAGTGATTATTCAGTCACTGATTTCAGTATGTGTGCAGCAGAAATACCTTTTTCTAAAGAAAATCTGAAGAGTTTATTATACATGTGAGCAGCTGCAGGCAACAAGAGCCCTGTAGCACAGGGCCAGGTGGCTGTTATTAGTGTGGTGTGTGCAGGCAGGTGATTCCTGACTATGTTGAGGATGTAGGGTGCTATTTGCAGACAGGTGATTTCTGACTGCATCATTGATGAGCTGTTAAGTACTCCGACATGTTTTAGTTATTTGCAGTAATTGGTAGGCAGGCAGGCACATGTAACAAGGATATAGAAAGGCAGTAGATCTTGACATGATTGGAGAATCTAATTTCAAATTTGGGCAGATG